>NC_083872.1:120651683-120682570 GCF_032452875.1 Bos javanicus | reverse complement strand
TGGCCCTGGCCCTGGCCCTGGCCCTGGCCCTGGCCCTGGCCTGGCCTGGCCTGGCCTGGCCTGGCCCTGGCCCTGGCCTGGCCTGGCCTGGCCCTGGCCTGGCCCTGGCCTGGCCTGGCCCTGGCCCTGGCCCTGGCCTGGCCTGGCCCTGGCCCTGGCCTGGCCCTGGCCTGGCCCTGGCCTGGCCCTGGCCTGGCCTGGCCTGGCCCTGGCCTGGCCTGGCCTGGCCTGGCCTGGCCTGGCCTGGCCTGGCCTGGCCTGGCCTGGCCTGGCCTGGCCTGGCCTGGCCTGGCCCTGGCCTGGCCTGGCCTGGCCCTGGCCTGGCCTGGCCCTGGCCTGGCCCTGGCCTGGCCCTGGCCTGGCCTGGCCTGGCCTGGCCTGGCCTGGCCCTGGCCCTGGCCCTGGCCCTGGCCTGGCCTGGCCTGGCCCTGGCCTGGCCTGGCCTGGCCCTGGCCTGGCCTGGCCTGGCCTGGCCTGGCCTGGCCTGGCCTGGCCTGGCCTGGCCCTGGCCCTGGCCCTGGCCCTGGCCTGGCCTGGCCTGGCCCTGGCCTGGCCTGGCCCTGGCCTGGCCTGGCCTGGCCCTGGCCCTGGCCTGGCCTGGCCCTGGCCCTGGCCCTGGCCCTGGCCTGGCCCTGGCCCTGGCCCTGGCCCTGGCCCTGGCCCTGGCCCTGGCCCTGGCCTGGCCCTGGCCCTGGCCTGGCCCTGGCCTGGCCTGGCCTGGCCCTGGCCCTGGCCTGGCCCTGGCCTGGCCTGGCCCTGGCCTGGCCTGGCCTGGCCCTGGCCTGGCCCTGGCCCTGGCCTGGCCCTGGCCTGGCCTGGCCTGGCCTGGCCCTGGCCTGGCCCTGGCCTGGCCTGGCCTGGCCTGGCCTGGCCTGGCCTGGCCTGGCCTGGCCTGGCCTGGCCTGGCCTGGCCCTGGCCTGGCCTGGCCTGGCCTGGCCCTGGCCTGGCCTGGCCCTGGCCTGGCCTGGCCTGGCCTGGCCTGGCCCTGGCCCTGGCCTGGCCTGGCCTGGCTGCCTGGCTGGCCTGGCCTGGCCTGGCCTGGCCTGGCCTGGCCTGGCCTGGCCTGGCCCTGGCCCTGGCCCTGGCCTGGCCCTGGCCCTGGCCTGGCCCTGGCCTGGCCCTGGCCTGGCCTGGCCTGGCCCTGGCCTGGCCTGGCCTGGCCTGGCCCTGGCCTGGCCTGGCCTGGCCTGGCCTGGCCTGGCCCTGGCCCTGGCCCTGGCCCTGGCCTGGCCCTGGCCTGGCCTGGCCTGGCCTGGCCCTGGCCTGGCCCTGGCCCTGGCCCTGGCCCTGGCCCTGGCCCTGGCCCTGGCCTGGCCTGGCCCTGGCCCTGGCCCTGGCCCTGGCCCTGGCCTGGCCTGGCCTGGCCTGGCCTGGCCCTGGCCTGGCCTGGCCTGGCCTGGCCCTGGCCCTGGCCTGGCCTGGCCCTGGCCTGGCCTGGCCCTGGCCTGGCCCTGGCCTGGCCTGGCCCTGGCCCTGGCCTGGCCTGGCCTGGCCCTGGCCTGGCCTGGCCTGGCCTGGCCTGGCCTGGCCCTGGCCTGGCCCTGGCCTGGCCCTGGCCCTGGCCCTGGCCCTGGCCTGGCCCTGGCCTGGCCTGGCCCTGGCCCTGGCCCTGGCCCTGGCCTGGCCCTGGCCTGGCCCTGGCCTGGCCCTGGCCTGGCCCTGGCCCTGGCCCTGGCCCTGGCCCTGGCCTGGCCCTGGCCTGGCCTGGCCCTGGCCCTGGCCTGGCCCTGGCCTGGCCTGGCCTGGCCCTGGCCTGGCCCTGGCCCTGGCCTGGCCCTGGCCCTGGCCCTGGCCTGGCCTGGCCCTGGCCCTGGCCTGGCCTGGCCTGGCCCTGGCCCTGGCCCTGGCCCTGGCCCTGGCCTGGCCCTGGCCCTGGCCTGGCCCTGGCCCTGGCCTGGCCTGGCCCTGGCCTGGCCCTGGCCCTGGCCCTGGCCCTGGCCTGGCCCTGGCCCTGGCCCTGGCCTGGCCTGGCCTGGCCCTGGCCTGGCCTGGCCTGGCCCTGGCCTGGCCTGGCCCTGGCCCTGGCCTGGCCTGGCCCTGGCCTGGCCTGGCCTGGCCCTGGCCCTGGCCTGGCCCTGGCCCTGGCCTGGCCTGGCCTGGCCTGGCCCTGGCCCTGGCCTGGCCTGGCCTGGCCTGGCCTGGCCTGGCCCTGGCCCTGGCCTGGCCTGGCCTGGCCTGGCCTGGCCTGGCTGGCCCTGGCCTGGCCCTGGCCTGGCCCTGGCCCTGGCCTGGCCCTGGCCCTGGCCCTGGCCCTGGCCCTGGCCCTGGCCTGGCCCTGGCCCTGGCCCTGGCCTGGCCCTGGCCCTGGCCCTGGCCCTGGCCCTGGCCCTGGCCTGGCCCTGGCCCTGGCCCTGGCCTGGCCCTGGCCCTGGCCCTGGCCCTGGCCCTGGCCCTGGCCCTGGCCCTGGCCCTGGCCCTGGCCCTGGCCCTGGCCCTGGCCTGGCCTGGCCCCTGGCCTGGCCTGGCCCTGGCCCTGGCCCTGGCCTGGCCCTGGCCTGGCCCTGGCCCTGGCCTGGCCCTGGCCCTGGCCCTGGCCCTGGCCCTGGCCCTGGCCTGGCCTGGCCCTGGCCTGGCCCTGGCCTGGCCCTGGCCTGGCCCTGGCCCTGGCCCTGGCCCTGGCCCTGGCCCTGGCCTGGCCCTGGCCCTGGCCCTGGCCTGGCCCTGGCCCTGGCCCTGGCCCTGGCCTGGCCCTGGCCTGGCCTGGCCTGGCCTGGCCCTGGCCCTGGCCCTGGCCTGGCCCTGGCCTGGCCCTGGCCTGGCCCTGGCCCTGGCCCTGGCCCTGGCCCTGGCCCTGGCCCTGGCCTGCTGGCCTGGCCTGGCCCTGGCCCTGGCCCTGGCCTGGCCCTGGCCTGGCCCTGGCCCTGGCCTGGCCTGGCCTGGCCCTGGCCCTGGCCTGGCCCTGGCCTGGCCCTGGCCTGGCCTGGCCTGGCCCTGGCCCTGGCCCTGGCCTGGCCCTGGCCCTGGCCCTGGCCTGGCCTGGCCCTGGCCCTGGCCCTGGCCCTGGCCCTGGCCCTGGCCCTGGCCCTGGCCCTGGCCTGGCCCTGGCCTGGCCCTGGCCCTGGCCCTGGCCCTGGCCCTGGCCCTGGCCCTGGCCCTGGCCTGGCCTGGCCCTGGCCCTGGCCCTGGCCCTGGCCCTGGCCCTGGCCCTGGCCTGGCTGGCCTGGCCTGGCCCTGGCCTGGCCTGGCCTGGCCTGGCCTGGCCCTGGCCTGGCCTGGCCTGGCCTGGCCCTGGCCTGGCCTGGCCCTGGCCCTGGCCTGGCCTGGCCCTGGCCTGGCCTGGCCTGGCCCTGGCCTGGCCCTGGCCTGGCCCTGGCCTGGCCCTGGCCTGGCCCTGGCCCTGGCCCTGGCCCTGGCCTGGCCTGGCCCTGGCCTGGCCTGGCCCTGGCCCTGGCCCTGGCCCTGGCCCTGGCCCTGGCCCTGGCCCTGGCCTGGCCCTGGCCTGGCCCTGGCCTGGCCTGGCCTGGCCTGGCCCTGGCCCTGGCCTGGCCCTGGCCCTGGCCCTGGCCCTGGCCCTGGCCCTGGCCCTGGCCCTGGCCTGGCCTGGCCTGGCCTGGCCTGGCCTGGCCTGGCCTGGCCTGGCCTGGCCTGGCCCTGGCCCTGGCCTGGCCTGGCCTGGCCTGGCCTGGCCTGGCCTGGCCTGGCCTGGCCTGGCCTGGCCCTGGCCCTGGCCCTGGCCCTGGCCTGGCCCTGGCCCTGGCCTGGCCTGGCCCTGGCCTGGCCCTGGCCTGGCCTGGCCCTGGCCTGGCCCTGGCCTGGCCTGGCCTGGCCTGGCCTGGCCTGGCCTGGCCTGGCCTGGCCTGGCCTGGCCCTGGCCTGGCCTGGCCTGGCCTGGCCTGGCCCTGGCCTGGCCTGGCCCTGGCCCTGGCCCTGGCCTGGCCTGGCCTGGCCTGGCCTGGCCTGGCCCTGGCCCTGGCCTGGCCCTGGCCCTGGCCCTGGCCTGGCCTGGCCTGGCCCTGGCCTGGCCTGGCCCTGGCCTGGCCTGGCCTGGCCCTGGCCCTGGCCTGGCCTGGCCTGGCCCTGGCCCTGGCCTGGCCCTGGCCCTGGCCCTGGCCCTGGCTGGCCCTGGCCCTGGCCTGGCCCTGGCCCTGGCCTGGCCCTGGCCCTGGCCTGGCCCTGGCCTGGCCCTGGCCTGGCCTGGCCTGGCCCTGGCCTGGCCCTGGCCTGGCCCTGGCCCTGGCCCTGGCCTGGCCTGGCCTGGCCCTGGCCTGGCCCTGGCCTGGCCCTGGCCTGGCCCTGGCCCTGGCCCTGGCCCTGGCCCTGGCCCTGGCCCTGGCCCTGGCCTGGCCCTGGCCTGGCCTGGCCCTGGCCCTGGCCCTGGCCCTGGCCCTGGCCCTGGCCTGGCCTGGCCTGGCCCTGGCCCTGGCCTGGCCCTGGCCTGGCCCTGGCCCTGGCCCTGGCCTGGCCTGGCCTGGCCTGGCCTGGCCCTGGCCTGGCCTGGCCTGGCCCTGGCCTGGCCTGGCCTGGCCCTGGCCTGGCCCTGGCCCTGGCCCTGGCCCTGGCCCTGGCCCTGGCCCTGGCCTGGCCTGGCCCTGGCCTGGCCTGGCCCTGGCCTGGCCCTGGCCCTGGCCTGGCCCTGGCCTGGCCTGGCCTGGCCTGGCCTGGCCTGGCCCTGGCCTGGCCCTGGCCTGGCCTGGCCTGGCCCTGGCCCTGGCCCTGGCCCTGGCCCTGGCCCTGGCCCTGGCCCTGGCCCTGGCCTGGCCTGGCCCTGGCCTGGCCTGGCCCTGGCCCTGGCCTGGCCCTGGCCCTGGCCCTGGCCTGGCCTGGCCTGGCCTGGCCTGGCCTGGCCCTGGCCTGGCCTGGCCTGGCCTGGCCCTGGCCTGGCCCTGGCCTGGCCCTGGCCTGGCCTGGCCCTGGCCTGGCCTGGCCTGGCCCTGGCCTGGCCCTGGCCCTGGCCCTGGCCCTGGCCCTGGCCTGGCCCTGGCCCTGGCCCTGGCCCTGGCCTGGCCCTGGCCCTGGCCTGGCCTGGCCTGGCCCTGGCCCTGGCCTGGCCTGGCCCTGGCCCTGGCCCTGGCCCTGGCCCTGGCCTGGCCCTGGCCCTGGCCTGGCCCTGGCCCTGGCCTGGCCCTGGCCCTGGCCTGGCCCTGGCCCTGGCCCTGGCCTGGCCCTGGCCCTGGCCCTGGCCCTGGCCTGGCCTGGCCCTGGCCCTGGCCCTGGCCTGGCCTGGCCCTGGCCTGGCCCTGGCCCTGGCCTGGCCCTGGCCCTGGCCCTGGCCTGGCCCTGGCCTGGCCCTGGCCTGGCCTGGCCTGGCCCTGGCCCTGGCCCTGGCCCTGGCCCTGGCCCTGGCCTGGCCTGGCCCTGGCCTGGCCTGGCCTGGCCCTGGCCTGGCCCTGGCCCTGGCCCTGGCCTGGCCCTGGCCTGGCCTGGCCTGGCCCTGGCCTGGCCTGGCCCTGGCCTGGCCTGGCCTGGCCCTGGCCCTGGCCTGGCCCTGGCCTGGCCCTGGCCTGGCCCTGGCCTGGCCCTGGCCTGGCCCTGGCCTGGCCTGGCCCTGGCCTGGCCTGGCCTGGCCCTGGCCTGGCCTGGCCTGGCCTGGCCCTGGCCTGGCCCTGGCCTGGCCTGGCCCTGGCCCTGGCCCTGGCCCTGGCCTGGCCCTGGCCTGGCCCTGGCCTGGCCTGGCCTGGCCCTGGCCTGGCCTGGCCCTGGCCCTGGCCCTGGCCTGGCCTGGCCTGGCCCTGGCCCTGGCCCTGGCCCTGGCCTGGCCTGGCCTGGCCTGGCCCTGGCCTGGCCTGGCCCTGGCCCTGGCCTGGCCCTGGCCCTGGCCTGGCCTGGCCCTGGCCCTGGCCCTGGCCCTGGCCTGGCCCTGGCCTGGCCTGGCCCTGGCCCTGGCCTGGCCCTGGCCCTGGCCTGGCCTGGCCCTGGCCTGGCCCTGGCCCTGGCCCTGGCCCTGGCCCTGGCCCTGGCCTGGCCCTGGCCCTGGCCCTGGCCTGGCCCTGGCCTGGCCCTGGCCTGGCCTGGCCCTGGCCCTGGCCTGGCCCTGGCCCTGGCCCTGGCCCTGGCCCTGGCCCTGGCCTGGCCTGGCCTGGCCCTGGCCCTGGCCTGGCCTGGCCCTGGCCCTGGCCCTGGCCCTGGCCCTGGCCCTGGCCTGGCCCTGGCCCTGGCCTGGCCCTGGCCTGGCCCTGGCCCTGGCCTGGCCTGGCCTGGCCCTGGCCCTGGCCCTGGCCCTGGCCCTGGCCCTGGCCTGGCCCTGGCCCTGGCCTGGCCCTGGCCTGGCCCTGGCCCTGGCCCTGGCCCTGGCCCTGGCCCTGGCCCTGGCCCTGGCCTGGCCTGGCCTGGCCTGGCCTGGCCCTGGCCCTGGCCCTGGCCCTGGCCCTGGCCCTGGCCTGGCCCTGGCCTGGCCCTGGCCTGGCCCTGGCCTGGCCTGGCCTGGCCCTGGCCCTGGCCTGGCCTGGCCCTGGCCTGGCCTGGCCTGGCCCTGGCCTGGCCTGGCCTGGCCTGGCCCTGGCCTGGCCCTGGCCTGGCCCTGGCCCTGGCCTGGCCCTGGCCCTGGCCCTGGCCTGGCCTGGCCCTGGCCCTGGCCTGGCCCTGGCCCTGGCCCTGGCCTGGCCTGGCCTGGCCCTGGCCTGGCCCTGGCCTGGCCTGGCCCTGGCCTGGCCTGGCCCTGGCCTGGCCTGGCCCTGGCCCTGGCCTGGCCCTGGCCCTGGCCTGGCCTGGCCTGGCCCTGGCCCTGGCCTGGCCTGGCCCTGGCCTGGCCCTGGCCCTGGCCTGGCCTGGCCTGGCCTGGCCTGGCCCTGGCCCTGGCCCTGGCCCTGGCCTGGCCTGGCCTGGCCCTGGCCTGGCCTGGCCCTGGCCTGGCCCTGGCCCTGGCCTGGCCCTGGCCTGGCCTGGCCTGGCCTGGCCCTGGCCTGGCCTGGCCTGGCCCTGGCCCTGGCCCTGGCCCTGGCCCTGGCCTGGCCCTGGCCCTGGCCTGGCCCTGGCCCTGGCCCTGGCCCTGGCCTGGCCCTGGCCTGGCCCTGGCCCTGGCCTGGCCTGGCCTGGCCTGGCCCTGGCCTGGCCTGGCCTGGCCCTGGCCTGGCCTGGCCCTGGCCCTGGCCCTGGCCCTGGCCCTGGCCCTGGCCCTGGCCTGGCCTGGCCTGGCCCTGGCCTGGCCTGGCCTGGCCCTGGCCTGGCCCTGGCCCTGGCCCTGGCCTGGCCCTGGCCCTGGCCCTGGCCCTGGCCTGGCCCTGGCCCTGGCCTGGCCCTGGCCCTGGCCCTGGCCCTGGCCCTGGCCCTGGCCCTGGCCTGGCCCTGGCCTGGCCTGGCCTGGCCTGGCCCTGGCCCTGGCCTGGCCCTGGCCTGGCCTGGCCTGGCCTGGCCCTGGCCCTGGCCCTGGCCCTGGCCCTGGCCCTGGCCCTGGCCCTGGCCCTGGCCCTGGCCTGGCCTGGCCCTGGCCTGGCCCTGGCCTGGCCCTGGCCCTGGCCCTGGCCTGGCCCTGGCCCTGGCCTGGCCCTGGCCTGGCCTGGCCTGGCCCTGGCCCTGGCCCTGGCCTGGCCTGGCCCTGGCCTGGCCCTGGCCCTGGCCCTGGCCCTGGCCTGGCCCTGGCCCTGGCCTGGCCTGGCCCTGGCCTGGCCTGGCCCTGGCCTGGCCCTGGCCTGGCCTGGCCCTGGCCCTGGCCTGGCCCTGGCCTGGCCTGGCCCTGGCCCTGGCCCTGGCCCTGGCCCTGGCCCTGGCCTGGCCTGGCCCTGGCCTGGCCCTGGCCTGGCCTGGCCCTGGCCTGGCCCTGGCCTGGCCTGGCCTGGCCCTGGCCCTGGCCTGGCCCTGGCCCTGGCCCTGGCCCTGGCCTGGCCTGGCCTGGCCTGGCCTGGCCCTGGCCTGGCCCTGGCCTGGCCTGGCCTGGCCTGGCCCTGGCCTGGCCTGGCCTGGCCCTGGCCTGGCCTGGCCCTGGCCCTGGCCTGGCCTGGCCCTGGCCCTGGCCTGGCCCTGGCCCTGGCCCTGGCCTGGCCTGGCCTGGCCTGGCCCTGGCCTGGCCCTGGCCCTGGCCTGGCCTGGCCCTGGCCTGGCCCTGGCCTGGCCTGGCCTGGCCCTGGCCCTGGCCTGGCCTGGCCTGGCCCTGGCCCTGGCCCTGGCCCTGGCCTGGCCCTGGCCTGGCCCTGGCCTGGCCCTGGCCTGGCCTGGCCTGGCCTGGCCCTGGCCTGGCCCTGGCCTGGCCCTGGCCCTGGCCCTGGCCCTGGCCCTGGCCCTGGCCCTGGCCCTGGCCCTGGCCCTGGCCCTGGCCCTGGCCCTGGCCCTGGCCCTGGCCCTGGCCCTGGCCCTGGCCCTGGCCCTGGCCCTGGCCCTGGCCCTGGCCCTGGCCTGGCCCTGGCCTGGCCTGGCCCTGGCCCTGGCCTGGCCCTGGCCTGGCCCTGGCCTGGCCCTGGCCCTGGCCCTGGCCTGGCCCTGGCCCTGGCCTGGCCTGGCCCTGGCCCTGGCCCTGGCCCTGGCCTGGCCCTGGCCCTGGCCCTGGCCCTGGCCTGGCCTGGCCCTGGCCTGGCCTGGCCCTGGCCCTGGCCCTGGCCTGGCCCTGGCCTGGCCTGGCCCTGGCCCTGGCCCTGGCCTGGCCTGGCCCTGGCCTGGCCCTGGCCTGGCCCTGGCCTGGCCCTGGCCTGGCCTGGCCCTGGCCCTGGCCCTGGCCTGGCCCTGGCCCTGGCCTGGCCTGGCCTGGCCCTGGCCCTGGCCCTGGCCTGGCCTGGCCTGGCCTGGCCCTGGCCCTGGCCTGGCCCTGGCCCTGGCCCTGGCCTGGCCCTGGCCCTGGCCTGGCCTGGCCTGGCCTGGCCTGGCCTGGCCCTGGCCCTGGCCTGGCCCTGGCCCTGGCCCTGGCCCTGGCCTGGCCCTGGCCTGGC
This sequence comes from Bos javanicus, assembly GCF_032452875.1. NCBI lineage: Eukaryota > Metazoa > Chordata > Mammalia > Artiodactyla > Bovidae > Bos > Bos javanicus. Next base: position 120,673,777 of record NC_083872.1, on the reverse strand, counting down.
CTGGCCCTGGCCTGGCCCTGGCCTGGCCCTGGCCCTGGCCCTGGCCTGGCCCTGGCCCTGGCCCTGGCCCTGGCCCTGGCCCTGGCTGGCCCTGGCCCTGGCCCTGGCCCTGGCCCTGGCCTGGCCCTGGCCCTGGCCTGGCCTGGCCCTGGCCTGGCCCTGGCCCTGGCCTGGCCTGGCCCTGGCCTGGCCTGGCCCTGGCCCTGGCCTGGCCCTGGCCCTGGCCCTGGCCCTGGCCTGGCCCTGGCCTGGCCTGGCCCTGGCCTGGCCCTGGCCTGGCCTGGCCCTGGCCTGGCCCTGGCCTGGCCCTGGCCCTGGCCTGGCCTGGCCTGGCCTGGCCTGGCCTGGCCCTGGCCTGGCCTGGCCCTGGCCTGGCCTGGCCCTGGCCTGGCCCTGGCCCTGGCCCTGGCCCTGGCCTGGCCTGGCCTGGCCCTGGCCCTGGCCCTGGCCCTGGCCTGGCCCTGGCCTGGCCCTGGCCTGGCCCTGGCCTGGCCCTGGCCCTGGCCCTGGCCTGGCCCTGGCCTGGCCCTGGCCCTGGCCCTGGCCCTGGCCTGGCCTGGCCCTGGCCCTGGCCCTGGCCTGGCCCTGGCCCTGGCCCTGGCCTGGCCTGGCCTGGCCTGGCCTGGCCCTGGCCCTGGCCCTGGCCTGGCCTGGCCCTGGCCCTGGCCTGGCCCTGGCCCTGGCCCTGGCCCTGGCCCTGGCCCTGGCCCTGGCCTGGCCTGGCCTGGCCTGGCCCTGGCCTGGCCCTGGCCCTGGCCTGGCCTGGCCTGGCCCTGGCCTGGCCCTGGCCTGGCCTGGCCTGGCCTGGCCCTGGCCTGGCCTGGCCTGGCCTGGCCCTGGCCCTGGCCTGGCCCTGGCCCTGGCCCTGGCCCTGGCCCTGGCCTGGCCTGGCCCTGGCCCTGGCCTGGCCTGGCCCTGGCCTGGCCTGGCCCTGGCCTGGCCTGGCCTGGCCTGGCCTGGCCTGGCCTGGCCTGGCCCTGGCCCTGGCCTGGCCCTGGCCTGGCCCTGGCCCTGGCCCTGGCCTGGCCTGGCCTGGCCCTGGCCTGGCCCTGGCCCTGGCCCTGGCCTGGCCCTGGCCTGGCCCTGGCCCTGGCCCTGGCCCTGGCCTGGCCCTGGCCTGGCCCTGGCCCTGGCCTGGCCTGGCCTGGCCTGGCCCTGGCCCTGGCCTGGCCCTGGCCTGGCCCTGGCCCTGGCCTGGCCCTGGCCCTGGCCCTGGCCCTGGCCCTGGCCTGGCCCTGGCCCTGGCCTGGCCCTGGCCCTGGCCCTGGCCTGGCCTGGCCTGGCCTGGCCTGGCCCTGGCCCTGGCCCTGGCCCTGGCCTGGCCTGGCCCTGGCCTGGCCCTGGCCCTGGCCCTGGCCTGGCCCTGGCCCTGGCCCTGGCCCTGGCCTGGCCCTGGCCCTGGCCTGGCCTGGCCCTGGCCCTGGCCTGGCCTGGCCCTGGCCTGGCCCTGGCCTGGCCCTGGCCCTGGCCCTGGCCCTGGCCCTGGCCTGGCCCTGGCCTGGCCCTGGCCTGGCCTGGCCTGGCCTGGCCTGGCCCTGGCCCTGGCCTGGCCCTGGCCTGGCCCTGGCCCTGGCCTGGCCTGGCCTGGCCCTGGCCTGGCCCTGGCCCTGGCCCTGGCCCTGGCCCTGGCCCTGGCCTGGCCCTGGCCTGGCCTGGCCCTGGCCCTGGCCTGGCCCTGGCCCTGGCCCTGGCCCTGCCCTGGCCTGGCCCTGGCCCTGGCCCTGGCCCTGGCCCTGGCCTGGCCTGGCCTGGCCCTGGCCCTGGCCCTGGCCCTGGCCCTGGCCTGGCCCTGGCCTGGCCCTGGCCTGGCCCTGGCCTGGCCTGGCCCTGGCCTGGCCCTGGCCTGGCCCTGGCCCTGGCCCTGGCCCTGGCCTGGCCCTGGCCCTGGCCCTGGCCCTGGCCTGGCCTGGCCCTGGCCCTGGCCCTGGCCTGGCCTGGCCTGGCCTGGCCCTGGCCCTGGCCCTGGCCTGGCCCTGGCCCTGGCCCTGGCCCTGGCCCTGGCCCTGGCCCTGGCCCTGGCCCTGGCCCTGGCCCTGGCCCTGGCCTGGCCCTGGCCCTGGCCTGGCCCTGGCCCTGGCCCTGGCCCTGGCCTGGCCTGGCCTGGCCCTGGCCTGGCCCTGGCCCTGGCCCTGGCCTGGCCCTGGCCCTGGCCTGGCCCTGGCCCTGGCCCTGGCCTGGCCTGGCCTGGCCTGGCCCTGGCCCTGGCCCTGGCCTGGCCCTGGCCCTGGCCTGGCCTGGCCCTGGCCCTGGCCCTGGCCTGGCCCTGGCCTGGCCCTGGCCCTGGCCCTGGCCCTGGCCCTGGCCCTGGCCTGGCCTGGCCCTGGCCTGGCCCTGGCCTGGCCTGGCCCTGGCCCTGGCCCTGGCCTGGCCTGGCCTGGCCTGGCCTGGCCTGGCCCTGGCCCTGGCCTGGCCTGGCCCTGGCCCTGGCCTGGCCTGGCCTGGCCCTGGCCCTGGCCCTGGCCCTGGCCCTGGCCCTGGCCTGGCCCTGGCCCTGGCCTGGCCCTGGCCCTGGCCCTGGCCCTGGCCTGGCCCTGGCCCTGGCCCTGGCCCTGGCCTGGCCCTGGCCCTGGCCTGGCCCTGGCCCTGGCCTGGCCTGGCCCTGGCCTGGCCTGGCCTGGCCCTGGCCCTGGCCCTGGCCTGGCCCTGGCCTGGCCCTGGCCCTGGCCCTGGCCTGGCCTGGCCTGGCCTGGCCCTGGCCCTGGCCTGGCCCTGGCCCTGGCCTGGCCTGGCCCTGGCCCTGGCCCTGGCCCTGGCCCTGGCCTGGCCCTGGCCCTGGCCTGGCCCTGGCCCTGGCCCTGGCCTGGCCTGGCCTGGCCCTGGCCCTGGCCCTGGCCTGGCCTGGCCCTGGCCTGGCCTGGCCCTGGCCTGGCCCTGGCCTGGCCTGGCCTGGCCTGGCCTGGCCTGGCCTGGCCCTGGCCTGGCCCTGGCCCTGGCCCTGGCCCTGGCCTGGCCTGGCCTGGCCCTGGCCTGGCCCTGGCCTGGCCTGGCCTGGCCCTGGCCTGGCCTGGCCCTGGCCTGGCCTGGCCTGGCCCTGGCCCTGGCCCTGGCCTGGCCTGGCCTGGCCCTGGCCTGGCCCTGGCCCTGGCCCTGGCCTGGCCCTGGCCCTGGCCTGGCCCTGGCCCTGGCCTGGCCCTGGCCTGGCCTGGCCCTGGCCTGGCCCTGGCCCTGGCCCTGGCCCTGGCCTGGCCCTGGCCTGGCCTGGCCCTGGCCCTGGCCCTGGCCTGGCCTGGCCCTGGCCCTGGCCTGGCCTGGCCCTGGCCTGGCCTGGCCTGGCCCTGGCCTGGCCTGGCCTGGCCTGGCCTGGCCCTGGCCCTGGCCTGGCCTGGCCTGGCCCTGGCCTGGCCTGGCCCTGGCCCTGGCCTGGCCTGGCCTGGCCTGGCCTGGCCTGGCCTGGCCCTGGCCTGGCCCTGGCCTGGCCTGGCCTGGCCTGGCCCTGGCCTGGCCTGGCCTGGCCTGGCCTGGCCCTGGCCTGGCCCTGGCCTGGCCTGGCCCTGGCCTGGCCCTGGCCCTGGCCCTGGCCCTGGCCCTGGCCCTGGCCCTGGCCCTGGCCTGGCCCTGGCCCTGGCCTGGCCCTGGCCCTGGCCCTGGCCTGGCCTGGCCTGGCCTGGCCTGGCCCTGGCCTGGCCTGGCCTGGCCCTGGCCCTGGCCCTGGCCTGGCCTGGCCCTGGCCTGGCCCTGGCCCTGGCCCTGGCCTGGCCTGGCCTGGCCTGGCCTGGCCCTGGCCTGGCCCTGGCCCTGGCCCTGGCCCTGGCCTGGCCTGGCCTGGCCTGGCCTGGCCTGGCCTGGCCCTGGCCTGGCCTGGCCCTGGCCTGGCCTGGCCTGGCCCTGGCCCTGGCCTGGCCCTGGCCTGGCCCTGGCCTGGCCCTGGCCTGGCCTGGCCTGGCCTGGCCTGGCCTGGCCTGGCCTGGCCCTGGCCTGGCCCTGGCCTGGCCTGGCCTGGCCCTGGCCTGGCCCTGGCCTGGCCCTGGCCTGGCCTGGCCCTGGCCCTGGCCTGGCCCTGGCCCTGGCCTGGCCTGGCCCTGGCCCTGGCCTGGCCCTGGCCCTGGCCTGGCCTGGCCCTGGCCCTGGCCCTGGCCCTGGCCCTGGCCCTGGCCCTGGCCTGGCCCTGGCCTGGCCTGGCCCTGGCCCTGGCCTGGCCTGGCCTGGCCCTGGCCCTGGCCCTGGCCCTGGCCCTGGCCCTGGCCCTGGCCCTGGCCCTGGCCCTGGCCTGGCCCTGGCCCTGGCCCTGGCCTGGCCTGGCCTGGCCTGGCCTGGCCTGGCCTGGCCTGGCCCTGGCCCTGGCCCTGGCCCTGGCCTGGCCCTGGCCCTGGCCCTGGCCCTGGCCTGGCCTGGCCCTGGCCTGGCCTGGCCTGGCCTGGCCCTGGCCTGGCCTGGCCTGGCCCTGGCCTGGCCTGGCCTGGCCCTGGCCTGGCCCTGGCCCTGGCCCTGGCCTGGCCCTGGCCTGGCCCTGGCCTGGCCTGGCCTGGCCTGGCCCTGGCCTGGCCTGGCCCTGGCCTGGCCCTGGCCTGGCCTGGCCCTGGCCCTGGCCCTGGCCTGGCCTGGCCTGGCCCTGGCCTGGCCCTGGCCCTGGCCCTGGCCCTGGCCTGGCCTGGCCTGGCCCTGGCCTGGCCCTGGCCCTGGCCCTGGCCCTGGCCCTGGCCTGGCCCTGGCCCTGGCCCTGGCCTGGCCCTGGCCCTGGCCTGGCCCTGGCCTGGCCCTGGCCTGGCCTGGCCTGGCCTGGCCTGGCCTGGCCTGGCCCTGGCCCTGGCCCTGGCCCTGGCCTGGCCCTGGCCTGGCCCTGGCCTGGCCCTGGCCCTGGCCCTGGCCCTGGCCCTGGCCTGGCCCTGGCCTGGCCCTGGCCTGGCCCTGGCCTGGCCCTGGCCCTGGCCTGGCCTGGCCCTGGCCTGGCCTGGCCTGGCCTGGCCTGGCCCTGGCCCTGGCCCTGGCCTGGCCTGGCCTGGCCTGGCCCTGGCCCTGGCCTGGCCTGGCCTGGCCCTGGCCTGGCCCTGGCCCTGGCCTGGCCTGGCCTGGCCTGGCCTGGCCCTGGCCTGGCCTGGCCCTGGCCTGGCCTGGCCTGGCCTGGCCCTGGCCCTGGCCTGGCCCTGGCCTGGCCTGGCCCTGGCCTGGCCTGGCCTGGCCTGGCCCTGGCCTGGCCCTGGCCCTGGCCTGGCCTGGCCTGGCCTGGCCTGGCCCTGGCCCTGGCCTGGCCCTGGCCTGGCCCTGGCCTGGCCCTGGCCTGGCCTGGCCTGGCCTGGCCCTGGCCTGGCCTGGCCTGGCCCTGGCCCTGGCCCTGGCCTGGCCCTGGCCCTGGCCCTGGCCTGGCCTGGCCTGGCCTGGCCCTGGCCTGGCCTGGCCTGGCCCTGGCCCTGGCCCTGGCCCTGGCCCTGGCCTGGCCTGGCCCTGGCCCTGGCCCTGGCCTGGCCTGGCCTGGCCTGGCCTGGCCCTGGCCTGGCCTGGCCCTGGCCCTGGCCTGGCCTGGCCCTGGCCCTGGCCTGGCCTGGCCCTGGCCTGGCCTGGCCTGGCCTGGCCCTGGCCTGGCCCTGGCCTGGCCTGGCCCTGGCCTGGCCTGGCCTGGCCCTGGCCTGGCCTGGCCCTGGCCCTGGCCCTGGCCTGGCCTGGCCTGGCCCTGGCCCTGGCCCTGGCCCTGGCCCTGGCCTGGCCCTGGCCCTGGCCTGGCCTGGCCCTGGCCTGGCCTGGCCCTGGCCTGGCCCTGGCCTGGCCCTGGCCCTGGCCCTGGCCCTGGCCCTGGCCTGGCCCTGGCCCTGGCCCTGGCCTGGCCCTGGCCCTGGCCTGGCCTGGCCCTGGCCTGGCCTGGCCCTGGCCCTGGCCTGGCCTGGCCTGGCCCTGGCCTGGCCCTGGCCCTGGCCTGGCCCTGGCCTGGCCCTGGCCTGGCCCTGGCCTGGCCCTGGCCTGGCCTGGCCTGGCCTGGCCCTGGCCTGGCCTGGCCTGGCCTGGCCTGGCCCTGGCCTGGCCCTGGCCTGGCCCTGGCCCTGGCCCTGGCCTGGCCTGGCCCTGGCCTGGCCTGGCCTGGCCTGGCCCTGGCCTGGCCCTGGCCTGGCCCTGGCCCTGGCCTGGCCTGGCCTGGCCTGGCCCTGGCCCTGGCCCTGGCCCTGGCCTGGCCTGGCCTGGCCCTGGCCCTGGCCCTGGCCCTGGCCCTGGCCCTGGCCCTGGCCTGGCCCTGGCCTGGCCTGGCCTGGCCTGGCCCTGGCCTGGCCCTGGCCCTGGCCCTGGCCTGGCCTGGCCCTGGCCCTGGCCTGGCCCTGGCCTGGCCCTGGCCTGGCCTGGCCCTGGCCCTGGCCCTGGCCTGGCCCTGGCCCTGGCCCTGGCCCTGGCCTGGCCCTGGCCTGGCCTGGCCCTGGCCTGGCCTGGCCCTGGCCTGGCCTGGCCCTGGCCCTGGCCCTGGCCTGGCCCTGGCCTGGCCTGGCCTGGCCTGGCCCTGGCCTGGCCTGGCCTGGCCTGGCCTGGCCTGGCCCTGGCCTGGCCTGGCCCTGGCCTGGCCCTGGCCTGGCCCTGGCCCTGGCCCTGGCCTGGCCTGGCCTGGCCCTGGCCTGGCCCTGGCCTGGCCTGGCCTGGCCTGGCCTGGCCTGGCCTGGCCTGGCCTGGCCCTGGCCTGGCCTGGCCTGGCCTGGCCTGGCCTGGCCTGGCCCTGGCCTGGCCCTGGCCCTGGCCTGGCCTGGCCTGGCCCTGGCCCTGGCCCTGGCCTGGCCTGGCCCTGGCCTGGCCCTGGCCCTGGCCTGGCCCTGGCCTGGCCTGGCCTGGCCTGGCCTGGCCCTGGCCCTGGCCCTGGCCCTGGCCTGGCCTGGCCCTGGCCTGGCCTGGCCCTGGCCCTGGCCTGGCCCTGGCCTGGCCTGGCCTGGCCTGGCCCTGGCCCTGGCCTGGCCCTGGCCCTGGCCTGGCCCTGGCCTGGCCCTGGCCTGGCCCTGGCCTGGCCCTGGCCCTGGCCTGGCCTGGCCTGGCCTGGCCCTGGCCTGGCCTGGCCTGGCCCTGGCCCTGGCCCTGGCCTGGCCTGGCCCTGGCCTGGCCTGGCCTGGCCTGGCCCTGGCCTGGCCCTGGCCCTGGCCCTGGCCCTGGCCCTGGCCTGGCCTGGCCCTGGCCCTGGCCCTGGCCCTGGCCCTGGCCCTGGCCTGGCCCTGGCCTGGCCTGGCCTGGCCTGGCCCTGGCCCTGGCCCTGGCCTGGCCCTGGCCTGGCCTGGCCCTGGCCCTGGCCTGGCCTGGCCTGGCCTGGCCCTGGCCTGGCCTGGCCTGGCCTGGCCCTGGCCTGGCCTGGCCTGGCCTGGCCTGGCCTGGCCCTGGCCCTGGCCCTGGCCCTGGCCCTGGCCTGGCCCTGGCCTGGCCCTGGCCTGGCCTGGCCTGGCCTGGCCCTGGCCCTGGCCTGGCCCTGGCCCTGGCCTGGCCTGGCCTGGCCTGGCCCTGGCCTGGCCTGGCCTGGCCCTGGCCCTGGCCCTGGCCTGGCCTGGCCCTGGCCTGGCCTGGCCCTGGCCTGGCCTGGCCTGGCCCTGGCCCTGGCCCTGGCCCTGGCCTGGCCTGGCCTGGCCCTGGCCTGGCCCTGGCCCTGGCCCTGGCCTGGCCTGGCCCTGGCCTGGCCTGGCCTGGCCTGGCCTGGCCCTGGCCTGGCCCTGGCCTGGCCTGGCCTGGCCTGGCCTGGCCCTGGCCCTGGCCCTGGCCTGGCCTGGCCTGGCCTGGCCTGGCCTGGCCTGGCCTGGCCTGGCCTGGCCTGGCCCTGGCCCTGGCCTGGCCCTGGCCTGGCCCTGGCCTGGCCTGGCCTGGCCCTGGCCTGGCCTGGCCTGGCCCTGGCCTGGCCTGGCCTGGCCTGGCCTGGCCTGGCCTGGCCTGGCCTGGCCCTGGCCCTGGCCCTGGCCCTGGCCCTGGCCTGGCCTGGCCTGGCCCTGGCCTGGCCTGGCCCTGGCCTGGCCTGGCCTGGCCCTGGCCTGGCCCTGGCCTGGCCTGGCCTGGCCTGGCCTGGCCCTGGCCTGGCCTGGCCTGGCCTGGCCCTGGCCTGGCCCTGGCCTGGCCTGGCCTGGCCTGGCCTGGCCTGGCCTGGCCTGGCCTGGCCTGGCCTGGCCTGGCCTGGCCTGGCCTGGCCCTGGCCTGGCCTGGCCTGGCCTGGCCTGGCCTGGCCTGGCCTGGCCCTGGCCTGGCCCTGGCCTGGCCTGGCCTGGCCTGGCCCTGGCCTGGCCTGGCCTGGCCTGGCCTGGCCTGGCCTGGCCTGGCCTGGCCTGGCCTGGCCCTGGCCTGGCCTGGCCTGGCCTGGCCTGGCCTGGCCTGGCCTGGCCTGGCCCTGGCCTGGCCTGGCCTGGCCTGGCCTGGCCTGGCCTGGCCTGGCCTGGCCTGGCCTGGCCTGGCCTGGCCCTGGCCTGGCCCTGGCCTGGCCTGGCCCTGGCCTGGCCTGGCCCTGGCCTGGCCTGGCCTGGCCTGGCCTGGCCCTGGCCTGGCCTGGCCCTGGCCCTGGCCTGGCCTGGCCCTGGCCTGGCCCTGGCCTGGCCTGGCCTGGCCTGGCCTGGCCTGGCCTGGCCTGGCCTGGCCTGGCCTGGCCTGGCCTGGCCTGGCCTGGCCCTGGCCTGGCCTGGCCTGGCCCTGGCCCTGGCCTGGCCTGGCCTGGCCCTGGCCCTGGCCTGGCCTGGCCTGGCCTGGCCCTGGCCTGGCCCTGGCCCTGGCCTGGCCTGGCCTGGCCCTGGCCTGGCCTGGCCCTGGCCCTGGCCTGGCCTGGCCTGGCCTGGCCTGGCCTGGCCTGGCCTGGCCCTGGCCTGGCCTGGCCTGGCCTGGCCTGGCCTGGCCTGGCCTGGCCTGGCCCTGGCCTGGCCTGGCCTGGCCCTGGCCTGGCCTGGCCTGGCCTGGCCTGGCCCTGGCCTGGCCTGGCCTGGCCCTGGCCTGGCCTGGCCTGGCCTGGCCCTGGCCTGGCCTGGCCTGGCCTGGCCTGGCCCTGGCCTGGCCTGGCCTGGCCCTGGCCTGGCCTGGCCTGGCCTGGCCTGGCCTGGCCTGGCCTGGCCTGGCCTGGCCTGGCCTGGCCCTGGCCTGGCCTGGCCTGGCCTGGCCTGGCCTGGCCTGGCCTGGCCTGGCCTGGCCTGGCCTGGCCCTGGCCTGGCCTGGCCTGGCCTGGCCTGGCCTGGCCTGGCCTGGCCTGGCCTGGCCTGGCCTGGCCTGGCCTGGCCTGGCCTGGCCTGGCCTGGCCTGGCCTGGCCTGGCCTGGCCTGGCCTGGCCTGGCCTGGCCCTGGCCTGGCCTGGCCTGGCCTGGCCTGGCCTGGCCCTGGCCTGGCCCTGGCCTGGCCTGGCCTGGCCTGGCCTGGCCTGGCCCTGGCCTGGCCTGGCCTGGCCTGGCCTGGCCTGGCCTGGCCCTGGCCCTGGCCTGGCCTGGCCTGGCCCTGGCCTGGCCTGGCCCTGGCCTGGCCTGGCCTGGCCTGGCCTGGCCCTGGCCTGGCCTGGCCTGGCCCTGGCCTGGCCTGGCCTGGCCTGGCCTGGCCTGGCCTGGCCTGGCCTGGCCTGGCCCTGGCCCTGGCCTGGCCTGGCCTGGCCTGGCCTGGCCTGGCCTGGCCTGGCCTGGCCTGGCCCTGGCCTGGCCTGGCCTGGCCTGGCCTGGCCCTGGCCTGGCCTGGCCTGGCCTGGCCTGGCCTGGCCTGGCCTGGCCTGGCCTGGCCTGGCCTGGCCTGGCCTGGCCTGGCCTGGCCTGGCCTGGCCTGGCCTGGCCTGGCCTGGCCTGGCCTGGCCTGGCCTGGCCTGGCCTGGCCTGGCCTGGCCTGGCCTGGCCTGGCCTGGCCTGGCCTGGCCTGGCCTGGCCTGGCCCTGGCCTGGCCTGGCCTGGCCTGGCCTGGCCTGGCCTGGCCTGGCCTGGCCTGGCCTGGCCTGGCCTGGCCTGGCCTGGCCTGGCCTGGCCTGGCCTGGCCTGGCCTGGCCTGGCCCTGGCCTGGCCTGGCCTGGCCTGGCCTGGCCTGGCCTGGCCTGGCCTGGCCTGGCCTGGCCTGGCCTGGCCTGGCCCTGGCCTGGCCCTGGCCTGGCCTGGCCCTGGCCTGGCCTGGCCTGGCCTGGCCCTGGCCTGGCCTGGCCTGGCCTGGCCTGGCCTGGCCTGGCCTGGCCTGGCCTGGCCCTGGCCTGGCCTGGCCTGGCCTGGCCCTGGCCTGGCCTGGCCTGGCCCTGGCCTGGCCTGGCCTGGCCTGGCCTGGCCTGGCCTGGCCTGGCCTGGCCTGGCCTGGCCTGGCCTGGCCTGGCCTGGCCCTGGCCTGGCCTGGCCTGGCCTGGCCTGGCCTGGCCTGGCCTGGCCCTGGCCTGGCCTGGCCTGGCCTGGCCTGGCCTGGCCTGGCCTGGCCTGGCCTGGCCTGGCCTGGCCTGGCCTGGCCTGGCCTGGCCCTGGCCTGGCCTGGCCTGGCCTGGCCTGGCCTGGCCTGGCCTGGCCTGGCCTGGCCTGGCCTGGCCTGGCCTGGCCTGGCCTGGCCTGGCCTGGCCCTGGCCTGGCCTGGCCCTGGCCTGGCCTGGCCTGGCCTGGCCTGGCCTGGCCTGGCCTGGCCTGGCCTGGCCTGGCCCTGGCCTGGCCTGGCCCTGGCCTGGCCTGGCCTGGCCCTGGCCCTGGCCCTGGCCTGGCCTGGCCTGGCCTGGCCTGGCCTGGCCTGGCCCTGGCCTGGCCTGGCCTGGCCTGGCCTGGCCTGGCCTGGCCTGGCCCTGGCCTGGCCTGGCCTGGCCCTGGCCTGGCCTGGCCTGGCCTGGCCTGGCCTGGCCCTGGCCTGGCCTGGCCTGGCCTGGCCTGGCCTGGCCCTGGCCCTGGCCTGGCCCTGGCCTGGCCCTGGCCTGGCCTGGCCTGGCCTGGCCTGGCCCTGGCCCTGGCCCTGGCCTGGCCTGGCCTGGCCTGGCCTGGCCCTGGCCTGGCCTGGCCCTGGCCTGGCCTGGCCTGGCCTGGCCTGGCCTGGCCTGGCCTGGCCTGGCCTGGCCCTGGCCTGGCCCTGGCCTGGCCTGGCCTGGCCTGGCCCTGGCCTGGCCTGGCCCTGGCCTGGCCTGGCCTGGCCTGGCCTGGCCTGGCCTGGCCTGGCCTGGCCCTGGCCTGGCCTGGCCTGGCCCTGGCCTGGCCTGGCCTGGCCTGGCCTGGCCTGGCCTGGCCTGGCCTGGCCTGGCCCTGGCCCTGGCCTGGCCTGGCCTGGCCCTGGCCTGGCCTGGCCCTGGCCTGGCCTGGCCTGGCCTGGCCTGGCCTGGCCTGGCCTGGCCTGGCCTGGCCTGGCCTGGCCTGGCCTGGCCTGGCCCTGGCCTGGCCTGGCCTGGCCTGGCCCTGGCCTGGCCTGGCCTGGCCTGGCCTGGCCTGGCCCTGGCCTGGCCTGGCCTGGCCTGGCCTGGCCTGGCCTGGCCCTGGCCTGGCCCTGGCCTGGCCTGGCCTGGCCTGGCCTGGCCTGGCCTGGCCTGGCCTGGCCTGGCCTGGCCTGGCCCTGGCCTGGCCTGGCCTGGCCCTGGCCTGGCCCTGGCCTGGCCTGGCCTGGCCTGGCCCTGGCCTGGCCTGGCCTGGCCTGGCCTGGCCTGGCCTGGCCTGGCCTGGCCTGGCCTGGCCTGGCCTGGCCTGGCCTGGCCCTGGCCTGGCCCTGGCCTGGCCCTGGCCTGGCCTGGCCTGGCCTGGCCTGGCCTGGCCCTGGCCTGGCCTGGCCTGGCCTGGCCTGGCCTGGCCTGGCCTGGCCCTGGCCTGGCCTGGCCTGGCCTGGCCTGGCCTGGCCTGGCCTGGCCTGGCCTGGCCTGGCCTGGCCCTGGCCTGGCCTGGCCTGGCCTGGCCTGGCCTGGCCTGGCCCTGGCCTGGCCTGGCCCTGGCCTGGCCTGGCCTGGCCTGGCCCTGGCCCTGGCCTGGCCTGGCCCTGGCCTGGCCTGGCCTGGCCTGGCCTGGCCTGGCCTGGCCTGGCCTGGCCTGGCCTGGCCTGGCCTGGCCTGGCCTGGCCTGGCCTGGCCTGGCCTGGCCTGGCCTGGCCTGGCCTGGCCTGGCCTGGCCTGGCCTGGCCTGGCCTGGCCCTGGCCTGGCCTGGCCTGGCCTGGCCTGGCCTGGCCTGGCCCTGGCCTGGCCTGGCCTGGCCTGGCCTGGCCTGGCCTGGCCTGGCCTGGCCTGGCCTGGCCTGGCCCTGGCCTGGCCTGGCCTGGCCTGGCCTGGCCCTGGCCTGGCCTGGCCTGGCCTGGCCTGGCCTGGCCTGGCCTGGCCTGGCCTGGCCTGGCCCTGGCCTGGCCTGGCCTGGCCTGGCCTGGCCTGGCCTGGCCTGGCCCTGGCCTGGCCTGGCCCTGGCCTGGCCTGGCCTGGCCTGGCCTGGCCTGGCCTGGCCTGGCCTGGCCTGGCCTGGCCTGGCCCTGGCCCTGGCCTGGCCTGGCCTGGCCTGGCCCTGGCCTGGCCTGGCCTGGCCTGGCCTGGCCTGGCCTGGCCCTGGCCTGGCCTGGCCTGGCCTGGCCTGGCCTGGCCCTGGCCTGGCCTGGCCTGGCCTGGCCCTGGCCTGGCCTGGCCTGGCCCTGGCCTGGCCTGGCCTGGCCTGGCCTGGCCTGGCCCTGGCCTGGCCTGGCCTGGCCTGGCCTGGCCTGGCCTGGCCTGGCCTGGCCCTGGCCTGGCCTGGCCTGGCCTGGCCCTGGCCTGGCCTGGCCTGGCCCTGGCCTGGCCTGGCCTGGCCTGGCCTGGCCTGGCCTGGCCTGGCCTGGCCTGGCCTGGCCTGGCCTGGCCTGGCCCTGGCCTGGCCTGGCCTGGCCTGGCCTGGCCCTGGCCTGGCCTGGCCTGGCCTGGCCTGGCCTGGCCTGGCCCTGGCCTGGCCTGGCCTGGCCTGGCCTGGCCTGGCCTGGCCTGGCCTGGCCTGGCCTGGCCTGGCCTGGCCTGGCCTGGCCTGGCCTGGCCTGGCCTGGCCTGGCCTGGCCTGGCCTGGCCTGGCCTGGCCTGGCCCTGGCCTGGCCTGGCCTGGCCTGGCCTGGCCTGGCCTGGCCCTGGCCTGGCCCTGGCCTGGCCTGGCCTGGCCCTGGCCCTGGCCTGGCCTGGCCTGGCCTGGCCTGGCCTGGCCTGGCCTGGCCCTGGCCTGGCCTGGCCCTGGCCCTGGCCTGGCCTGGCCTGGCCTGGCCCTGGCCTGGCCTGGCCTGGCCTGGCCTGGCCCTGGCCTGGCCTGGCCTGGCCTGGCCTGGCCTGGCCTGGCCTGGCCCTGGCCTGGCCCTGGCCTGGCCTGGCCTGGCCTGGCCTGGCCTGGCCTGGCCTGGCCCTGGCCTGGCCTGGCCCTGGCCTGGCCTGGCCTGGCCTGGCCTGGCCTGGCCTGGCCTGGCCTGGCCCTGGCCTGGCCTGGCCTGGCCCTGGCCTGGCCTGGCCCTGGCCCTGGCCTGGCCTGGCCCTGGCCTGGCCTGGCCTGGCCCTGGCCTGGCCTGGCCCTGGCCCTGGCCCTGGCCTGGCCTGGCCTGGCCTGGCCTGGCCTGGCCTGGCCTGGCCTGGCCTGGCCTGGCCCTGGCCTGGCCCTGGCCTGGCCTGGCCTGGCCTGGCCTGGCCTGGCCTGGCCTGGCCTGGCCCTGGCCTGGCCTGGCCTGGCCTGGCCCTGGCCTGGCCTGGCCTGGCCTGGCCTGGCCTGGCCTGGCCTGGCCCTGGCCTGGCCTGGCCTGGCCTGGCCTGGCCTGGCCTGGCCCTGGCCTGGCCTGGCCTGGCCTGGCCTGGCCTGGCCTGGCCTGGCCTGGCCTGGCCTGGCCTGGCCTGGCCTGGCCTGGCCTGGCCTGGCCTGGCCTGGCCCTGGCCTGGCCTGGCCTGGCCCTGGCCTGGCCTGGCCTGGCCTGGCCTGGCCTGGCCTGGCCTGGCCTGGCCCTGGCCTGGCCTGGCCTGGCCTGGCCTGGCCTGGCCTGGCCTGGCCTGGCCTGGCCTGGCCTGGCCTGGCCTGGCCTGGCCTGGCCCTGGCCTGGCCTGGCCTGGCCTGGCCTGGCCTGGCCTGGCCTGGCCTGGCCTGGCCTGGCCTGGCCTGGCCTGGCCTGGCCTGGCCTGGCCTGGCCTGGCCCTGGCCTGGCCTGGCCCTGGCCTGGCCTGGCCTGGCCTGGCCTGGCCCTGGCCTGGCCTGGCCTGGCCTGGCCTGGCCTGGCCTGGCCTGGCCTGGCCTGGCCCTGGCCTGGCCTGGCCTGGCCTGGCCTGGCCTGGCCTGGCCTGGCCTGGCCTGGCCTGGCCTGGCCTGGCCTGGCCTGGCCTGGCCTGGCCTGGCCTGGCCTGGCCTGGCCTGGCCTGGCCTGGCCTGGCCTGGCCCTGGCCTGGCCTGGCCTGGCCTGGCCTGGCCTGGCCTGGCCCTGGCCTGGCCTGGCCTGGCCTGGCCTGGCCTGGCCTGGCCTGGCCTGGCCTGGCCTGGCCTGGCCTGGCCTGGCCTGGCCTGGCCTGGCCTGGCCTGGCCCTGGCCCTGGCCTGGCCTGGCCTGGCCTGGCCTGGCCTGGCCTGGCCTGGCCTGGCCTGGCCTGGCCTGGCCTGGCCTGGCCTGGCCTGGCCTGGCCTGGCCTGGCCTGGCCTGGCCTGGCCCTGGCCTGGCCTGGCCTGGCCTGGCCTGGCCTGGCCCTGGCCTGGCCTGGCCTGGCCTGGCCTGGCCTGGCCTGGCCTGGCCCTGGCCTGGCCTGGCCTGGCCTGGCCTGGCCCTGGCCTGGCCTGGCCTGGCCTGGCCTGGCCTGGCCTGGCCTGGCCTGGCCTGGCCTGGCCTGGCCTGGCCTGGCCTGGCCTGGCCCTGGCCCTGGCCTGGCCTGGCCTGGCCTGGCCTGGCCTGGCCTGGCCTGGCCTGGCCTGGCCTGGCCTGGCCTGGCCTGGCCTGGCCTGGCCTGGCCTGGCCTGGCCTGGCCTGGCCTGGCCTGGCCTGGCCTGGCCTGGCCTGGCCTGGCCTGGCCTGGCCTGGCCTGGCCTGGCCTGGCCCTGGCCTGGCCCTGGCCTGGCCCTGGCCTGGCCTGGCCTGGCCTGGCCCTGGCCTGGCCTGGCCTGGCCTGGCCTGGCCTGGCCTGGCCTGGCCTGGCCTGGCCTGGCCTGGCCTGGCCTGGCCTGGCCTGGCCTGGCCCTGGCCTGGCCTGGCCTGGCCTGGCCTGGCCTGGCCTGGCCTGGCCTGGCCTGGCCCTGGCCTGGCCTGGCCCTGGCCTGGCCTGGCCTGGCCTGGCCTGGCCTGGCCTGGCCTGGCCTGGCCCTGGCCTGGCCTGGCCTGGCCTGGCCTGGCCTGGCCTGGCCCTGGCCTGGCCTGGCCTGGCCTGGCCTGGCCTGGCCTGGCCTGGCCTGGCCTGGCCCTGGCCTGGCCTGGCCTGGCCTGGCCTGGCCTGGCCTGGCCTGGCCTGGCCTGGCCTGGCCCTGGCCTGGCCTGGCCTGGCCTGGCCTGGCCTGGCCTGGCCTGGCCTGGCCTGGCCTGGCCTGGCCTGGCCTGGCCTGGCCTGGCCCTGGCCTGGCCTGGCCCTGGCCTGGCCTGGCCTGGCCTGGCCTGGCCTGGCCTGGCCTGGCCTGGCCTGGCCTGGCCTGGCCTGGCCTGGCCTGGCCTGGCCTGGCCTGGCCTGGCCCTGGCCTGGCCTGGCCTGGCCTGGCCTGGCCTGGCCTGGCCTGGCCTGGCCTGGCCCTGGCCTGGCCCTGGCCTGGCCTGGCCTGGCCTGGCCTGGCCTGGCCTGGCCTGGCCCTGGCCCTGGCCTGGCCTGGCCTGGCCCTGGCCCTGGCCTGGCCTGGCCCTGGCCTGGCCTGGCCTGGCCTGGCCTGGCCTGGCCTGGCCTGGCCTGGCCTGGCCTGGCCTGGCCTGGCCTGGCCTGGCCTGGCCTGGCCTGGCCTGGCCTGGCCCTGGCCCTGGCCTGGCCTGGCCTGGCCTGGCCTGGCCTGGCCTGGCCTGGCCTGGCCTGGCCTGGCCTGGCCTGGCCTGGCCTGGCCTGGCCTGGCCTGGCCTGGCCTGGCCTGGCCCTGGCCTGGCCTGGCCTGGCCCTGGCCTGGCCTGGCCTGGCCTGGCCTGGCCTGGCCTGGCCCTGGCCCTGGCCCTGGCCTGGCCTGGCCTGGCCTGGCCTGGCCCTGGCCTGGCCTGGCCTGGCCTGGCCTGGCCTGGCCTGGCCCTGGCCTGGCCCTGGCCTGGCCTGGCCTGGCCTGGCCTGGCCTGGCCTGGCCTGGCCTGGCCTGGCCTGGCCTGGCCTGGCCTGGCCTGGCCTGGCCTGGCCTGGCCTGGCCTGGCCTGGCCTGGCCTGGCCTGGCCTGGCCTGGCCTGGCCTGGCCTGGCCTGGCCTGGCCTGGCCTGGCCTGGCCTGGCCTGGCCTGGCCTGGCCTGGCCTGGCCTGGCCTGGCCTGGCCCTGGCCTGGCCTGGCCTGGCCTGGCCTGGCCCTGGCCTGGCCTGGCCTGGCCCTGGCCTGGCCCTGGCCCTGGCCTGGCCTGGCCTGGCCTGGCCTGGCCTGGCCTGGCCTGGCCTGGCCTGGCCTGGCCTGGCCTGGCCCTGGCCTGGCCTGGCCTGGCCTGGCCTGGCCTGGCCTGGCCCTGGCCTGGCCTGGCCTGGCCTGGCCTGGCCTGGCCTGG
The DNA here is from genome assembly GCF_032452875.1 of Bos javanicus. Classification (NCBI taxonomy): domain Eukaryota; kingdom Metazoa; phylum Chordata; class Mammalia; order Artiodactyla; family Bovidae; genus Bos; species Bos javanicus. Next base: position 120,657,364 of record NC_083872.1, on the reverse strand, counting down.
CCTGGCCTGGCCTGGCCTGGCCTGGCCTGGCCCTGGCCTGGCCTGGCCTGGCCTGGCCTGGCCTGGCCCTGGCCTGGCCTGGCCTGGCCTGGCCTGGCCTGGCCTGGCCTGGCCCTGGCCTGGCCTGGCCCTGGCCTGGCCTGGCCCTGGCCTGGCCTGGCCTGGCCCTGGCCTGGCCTGGCCTGGCCTGGCCTGGCCTGGCCTGGCCTGGCCTGGCCCTGGCCCTGGCCTGGCCTGGCCTGGCCCTGGCCTGGCCCTGGCCTGGCCTGGCCTGGCCCTGGCCTGGCCTGGCCTGGCCCTGGCCTGGCCTGGCCTGGCCTGGCCTGGCCTGGCCTGGCCTGGCCTGGCCTGGCCCTGGCCTGGCCTGGCCTGGCCTGGCCTGGCCTGGCCTGGCCTGGCCTGGCCTGGCCTGGCCTGGCCTGGCCTGGCCTGGCCTGGCCTGGCCTGGCCTGGCCCTGGCCTGGCCTGGCCTGGCCTGGCCTGGCCTGGCCTGGCCCTGGCCTGGCCTGGCCTGGCCTGGCCTGGCCTGGCCTGGCCTGGCCTGGCCTGGCCTGGCCTGGCCTGGCCTGGCCTGGCCTGGCCTGGCCTGGCCTGGCCCTGGCCTGGCCTGGCCTGGCCTGGCCTGGCCTGGCCTGGCCTGGCCTGGCCTGGCCTGGCCTGGCCTGGCCTGGCCCTGGCCTGGCCTGGCCTGGCCTGGCCTGGCCTGGCCCTGGCCTGGCCTGGCCTGGCCTGGCCTGGCCCTGGCCTGGCCCTGGCCTGGCCTGGCCTGGCCTGGCCTGGCCTGGCCTGGCCTGGCCTGGCCTGGCCTGGCCTGGCCTGGCCTGGCCTGGCCTGGCCTGGCCTGGCCTGGCCTGGCCTGGCCTGGCCTGGCCCTGGCCTGGCCTGGCCTGGCCTGGCCTGGCCTGGCCTGGCCTGGCCTGGCCTGGCCTGGCCTGGCCTGGCCTGGCCTGGCCTGGCCTGGCCTGGCCTGGCCTGGCCTGGCCTGGCCTGGCCTGGCCTGGCCTGGCCTGGCCTGGCCTGGCCTGGCCTGGCCTGGCCTGGCCCTGGCCTGGCCTGGCCTGGCCTGGCCTGGCCTGGCCTGGCCTGGCCTGGCCTGGCCTGGCCTGGCCTGGCCTGGCCCTGGCCTGGCCTGGCCCTGGCCTGGCCCTGGCCTGGCCTGGCCTGGCCTGGCCTGGCCTGGCCTGGCCTGGCCTGGCCTGGCCTGGCCTGGCCTGGCCTGGCCTGGCCTGGCCTGGCCTGGCCTGGCCTGGCCTGGCCTGGCCTGGCCTGGCCTGGCCTGGCCTGGCCTGGCCTGGCCTGGCCCTGGCCTGGCCTGGCCTGGCCTGGCCTGGCCTGGCCTGGCCTGGCCTGGCCTGGCCTGGCCTGGCCTGGCCTGGCCTGGCCTGGCCTGGCCTGGCCTGGCCTGGCCTGGCCTGGCCTGGCCTGGCCTGGCCTGGCCTGGCCTGGCCTGGCCTGGCCTGGCCTGGCCTGGCCTGGCCTGGCCTGGCCTGGCCTGGCCTGGCCCTGGCCTGGCCTGGCCTGGCCTGGCCTGGCCTGGCCTGGCCTGGCCTGGCCTGGCCTGGCCCTGGCCTGGCCTGGCCTGGCCTGGCCTGGCCTGGCCTGGCCTGGCCTGGCCTGGCCTGGCCTGGCCTGGCCTGGCCTGGCCTGGCCTGGCCTGGCCTGGCCTGGCCTGGCCTGGCCTGGCCTGGCCTGGCCTGGCCTGGCCTGGCCTGGCCTGGCCTGGCCTGGCCTGGCCCTGGCCTGGCCTGGCCTGGCCTGGCCTGGCCTGGCCTGGCCTGGCCTGGCCCTGGCCTGGCCTGGCCTGGCCCTGGCCTGGCCTGGCCTGGCCTGGCCTGGCCTGGCCTGGCCTGGCCTGGCCTGGCCTGGCCTGGCCTGGCCTGGCCTGGCCTGGCCCTGGCCTGGCCTGGCCTGGCCTGGCCTGGCCTGGCCTGGCCTGGCCTGGCCTGGCCCTGGCCTGGCCTGGCCTGGCCTGGCCTGGCCTGGCCTGGCCTGGCCTGGCCTGGCCTGGCCTGGCCTGGCCTGGCCTGGCCTGGCCTGGCCTGGCCTGGCCTGGCCTGGCCTGGCCTGGCCTGGCCTGGCCTGGCCTGGCCTGGCCTGGCCTGGCCTGGCCTGGCCTGGCCTGGCCTGGCCTGGCCTGGCCTGGCCTGGCCTGGCCTGGCCCTGGCCTGGCCTGGCCCTGGCCTGGCCTGGCCTGGCCTGGCCTGGCCCTGGCCTGGCCTGGCCTGGCCTGGCCTGGCCTGGCCCTGGCCTGGCCTGGCCTGGCCTGGCCTGGCCTGGCCTGGCCTGGCCTGGCCCTGGCCTGGCCTGGCCTGGCCTGGCCCTGGCCTGGCCTGGCCTGGCCTGGCCTGGCCTGGCCTGGCCTGGCCTGGCCCTGGCCTGGCCTGGCCTGGCCTGGCCTGGCCTGGCCTGGCCTGGCCTGGCCTGGCCTGGCCTGGCCTGGCCCTGGCCTGGCCTGGCCTGGCCCTGGCCTGGCCTGGCCTGGCCTGGCCTGGCCTGGCCTGGCCTGGCCTGGCCCTGGCCCTGGCCTGGCCTGGCCTGGCCTGGCCTGGCCTGGCCTGGCCTGGCCTGGCCTGGCCTGGCCTGGCCTGGCCCTGGCCTGGCCTGGCCTGGCCTGGCCTGGCCTGGCCTGGCCTGGCCTGGCCCTGGCCTGGCCTGGCCTGGCCTGGCCTGGCCCTGGCCTGGCCCTGGCCTGGCCTGGCCTGGCCTGGCCTGGCCTGGCCTGGCCTGGCCTGGCCTGGCCTGGCCTGGCCTGGCCTGGCCTGGCCTGGCCTGGCCTGGCCTGGCCTGGCCTGGCCTGGCCTGGCCTGGCCTGGCCTGGCCTGGCCTGGCCTGGCCTGGCCTGGCCTGGCCTGGCCTGGCCTGGCCTGGCCTGGCCTGGCCTGGCCTGGCCTGGCCTGGCCCTGGCCTGGCCTGGCCTGGCCTGGCCTGGCCCTGGCCTGGCCTGGCCTGGCCTGGCCTGGCCTGGCCTGGCCTGGCCTGGCCTGGCCTGGCCTGGCCTGGCCTGGCCTGGCCTGGCCTGGCCTGGCCTGGCCTGGCCTGGCCTGGCCTGGCCTGGCCTGGCCTGGCCTGGCCTGGCCTGGCCTGGCCTGGCCTGGCCTGGCCCTGGCCTGGCCTGGCCTGGCCTGGCCTGGCCTGGCCTGGCCTGGCCTGGCCTGGCCTGGCCTGGCCTGGCCTGGCCTGGCCTGGCCTGGCCCTGGCCTGGCCTGGCCTGGCCTGGCCTGGCCTGGCCTGGCCTGGCCTGGCCTGGCCTGGCCTGGCCTGGCCTGGCCTGGCCTGGCCTGGCCTGGCCTGGCCTGGCCTGGCCTGGCCCTGGCCTGGCCTGGCCTGGCCCTGGCCTGGCCTGGCCTGGCCTGGCCTGGCCTGGCCTGGCCTGGCCTGGCCTGGCCTGGCCTGGCCTGGCCTGGCCTGGCCTGGCCTGGCCTGGCCTGGCCTGGCCTGGCCTGGCCCTGGCCTGGCCTGGCCTGGCCTGGCCTGGCCTGGCCTGGCCTGGCCTGGCCTGGCCTGGCCTGGCCTGGCCCTGGCCTGGCCTGGCCTGGCCTGGCCTGGCCCTGGCCTGGCCTGGCCTGGCCTGGCCTGGCCTGGCCTGGCCTGGCCTGGCCTGGCCTGGCCTGGCCTGGCCCTGGCCTGGCCTGGCCCTGGCCTGGCCCTGGCCTGGCCTGGCCTGGCCTGGCCTGGCCTGGCCTGGCCTGGCCCTGGCCTGGCCTGGCCTGGCCTGGCCTGGCCTGGCCTGGCCTGGCCTGGCCTGGCCTGGCCTGGCCTGGCCTGGCCTGGCCTGGCCTGGCCTGGCCCTGGCCTGGCCTGGCCTGGCCTGGCCTGGCCTGGCCTGGCCTGGCCTGGCCTGGCCTGGCCTGGCCTGGCCTGGCCTGGCCTGGCCTGGCCTGGCCCTGGCCTGGCCTGGCCTGGCCCTGGCCTGGCCTGGCCTGGCCTGGCCCTGGCCTGGCCTGGCCTGGCCCTGGCCTGGCCTGGCCTGGCCTGGCCTGGCCTGGCCTGGCCTGGCCTGGCCTGGCCTGGCCTGGCCTGGCCTGGCCTGGCCTGGCCCTGGCCTGGCCTGGCCCTGGCCTGGCCTGGCCTGGCCTGGCCTGGCCTGGCCTGGCCTGGCCTGGCCTGGCCCTGGCCTGGCCTGGCCTGGCCTGGCCTGGCCTGGCCTGGCCTGGCCTGGCCTGGCCTGGCCTGGCCTGGCCTGGCCTGGCCTGGCCTGGCCTGGCCTGGCCTGGCCTGGCCCTGGCCTGGCCTGGCCTGGCCTGGCCTGGCCTGGCCTGGCCTGGCCTGGCCTGGCCCTGGCCTGGCCTGGCCTGGCCTGGCCCTGGCCTGGCCTGGCCTGGCCTGGCCTGGCCCTGGCCCTGGCCTGGCCTGGCCCTGGCCTGGCCTGGCCCTGGCCTGGCCTGGCCTGGCCTGGCCCTGGCCTGGCCTGGCCCTGGCCTGGCCTGGCCTGGCCTGGCCTGGCCCTGGCCCTGGCCTGGCCCTGGCCTGGCCCTGGCCTGGCCTGGCCTGGCCTGGCCTGGCCTGGCCTGGCCTGGCCTGGCCTGGCCTGGCCCTGGCCCTGGCCTGGCCTGGCCTGGCCTGGCCTGGCCTGGCCCTGGCCTGGCCCTGGCCCTGGCCCTGGCCTGGCCTGGCCTGGCCCTGGCCTGGCCTGGCCTGGCCCTGGCCTGGCCTGGCCTGGCCTGGCCTGGCCCTGGCCTGGCCCTGGCCTGGCCCTGGCCCTGGCCTGGCCTGGCCTGGCCTGGCCTGGCCTGGCCTGGCCTGGCCTGGCCTGGCCTGGCCTGGCCTGGCCTGGCCTGGCCTGGCCTGGCCTGGCCCTGGCCTGGCCTGGCCTGGCCTGGCCTGGCCTGGCCTGGCCTGGCCTGGCCTGGCCTGGCCTGGCCTGGCCTGGCCTGGCCTGGCCTGGCCTGGCCTGGCCCTGGCCTGGCCTGGCCCTGGCCTGGCCTGGCCTGGCCTGGCCTGGCCTGGCCCTGGCCTGGCCTGGCCTGGCCTGGCCTGGCCTGGCCTGGCCTGGCCTGGCCTGGCCTGGCCTGGCCTGGCCTGGCCCTGGCCTGGCCCTGGCCCTGGCCCTGGCCTGGCCTGGCCTGGCCTGGCCTGGCCTGGCCTGGCCTGGCCCTGGCCTGGCCTGGCCTGGCCTGGCCTGGCCTGGCCTGGCCCTGGCCTGGCCCTGGCCTGGCCTGGCCTGGCCTGGCCTGGCCTGGCCTGGCCTGGCCTGGCCTGGCCTGGCCTGGCCTGGCCCTGGCCTGGCCTGGCCTGGCCTGGCCTGGCCTGGCCTGGCCTGGCCCTGGCCTGGCCCTGGCCTGGCCCTGGCCTGGCCTGGCCTGGCCCTGGCCTGGCCTGGCCTGGCCTGGCCTGGCCTGGCCTGGCCTGGCCTGGCCTGGCCTGGCCTGGCCTGGCCTGGCCCTGGCCCTGGCCCTGGCCTGGCCTGGCCCTGGCCTGGCCCTGGCCTGGCCTGGCCTGGCCTGGCCTGGCCTGGCCTGGCCTGGCCTGGCCTGGCCTGGCCTGGCCTGGCCTGGCCTGGCCTGGCCTGGCCTGGCCTGGCCTGGCCTGGCCCTGGCCTGGCCTGGCCTGGCCCTGGCCTGGCCTGGCCTGGCCTGGCCTGGCCTGGCCTGGCCTGGCCTGGCCTGGCCTGGCCTGGCCTGGCCTGGCCTGGCCCTGGCCTGGCCTGGCCCTGGCCTGGCCTGGCCTGGCCTGGCCTGGCC